>NW_026111531.1:510000-526424 GCF_024679095.1 Eriocheir sinensis
CATAACATTCTAATATATAATACAGTGATGGGAGAAATAGGGAGGGACACAAGAGTGATGAGGGAGGCGAGAAGTTAGGGGGAGAAGAGGGGAGTAGTTGTGGCTAGGAATAGTTTGGGAGGGTGCAGGGGGGGGGCACACTTTCCTTCGAATGCGTCAACATGACTCGTCGGGTTTGTGTTATTTTTCACAAGTAAACTCGTCACATAAGACATATAGTAATGTGGTAGGTTAGCCATAAATTAGGTCCGGGTATTATAGGTAGTGTGCTGAAATATCATACTGATCCAAAGATTCGTTTAGGAGATATTTGTATATGTATAGTAGGTGTTACGGGAGTTATGAATAGAGATCTTACATGATTTTTCTCCTTCGGTAATCATTACACTTTTAACTCTGAACTTTTTAGACTTTTTTGAGGTAGATTCTTAGAATAAAAGCCTTAACAAGCAATTACTTCCCTCTATACCTCTCACATACAATAATGAAAATATATCTGTTCTGGTTGTAGGTATTAGAATATTTCAGTAACTATGAAAGAGTTGATAAAAGCGCTATTAGATTTCATTTTTCCTCCCATATGCACAGGATGTAAAAACAAACTTGTTCAAGGAGAATGATTTATTTGTACCATTTGCTTGAGTAACAGATAATCCTATTACCAATCGTTTTGTAGATACAGCCAACGTTGCCAGATTGTCGTACTCTGCCTTTAATGTTTGCCGATATCCTACCCCAAAACCGCTTTCATCACCCAAATAACTGCCTTCATATATGGTTATCGTTTAAATGGTTAATTATTGGTGCTTCTTGGCAACAGTTATGGGCCAGAAACCGGTCAATACGAGGCTCTGAGTACGATAATCTGGCAACTGTGGATACAGCTACTATTACCTATGGTCTTGCATTAAAAAAAAAAAAAAAAAAAAAAACAATTGGGGAGGTATTAGGAGTTGAGTATGGCAATATTTTTGTATCAACATCCAGCTATTTCAGTGATAGATGAAATAATACTTATTCCATTGCACAGGCAAATATTGCAGGAAAGACACTATAATCCAAGTGATTATTTTCGCTGAAGGACTTTCAGAATCACTAAAGAGAGACAGTCATCTAACATATGTAAAAAGAAATCGCAATACTCCATCCCAAGCAAACACCCCCCCCCCCCCCCCGCCCCCCAAAAGGAAAGCCAACACGCATTACAAACCTCAACAAACTAAGAACAAAACTCCCACAACAAAACTAACTAACAAGTTAGCTTGCAACAAACAAACGAGCTAGCTCCCTAATTAGCTTTTTTGCTAGTTAGTTAGTTAGTTAGTTAGTTAGTTAGTTAGTTAGTTAGTTTGTTTCTTTGTTTGTTTGTTTGTTTGCTTGCTTGCTTGCTTGCTAGTTAGCTTGTTATTTTGTTTGTTTGCTAGCTAGCTACCTTGTTTGTTTGTTTGTTAGTTAGTTAGTTAGTTAGTTAGTTAGTTTGTTTGTTTGTTTGTTTGTTTGCTAGCTAGCTTGTTTGCTTGCTTGCTTGCTTGATTGCTTGCTAGCTAGCTAGCTAGCTAGTTTGTTTGTTTGTTTGTTAGCTTGTTATTTTGTTTGTTTGCTAGCTAGCTACCTTGTTTGTTTGTTTGTTTGTTTGCTAGCTAGCTTGTTTGCTTGCTTCCTTGCTTGCTTGCTAGCTAGCTAGTTTGTTTGTTTGTTTGTTTGTTTGTTTGCTAGTTAGCTTGTTATTTTGTTTGTTTGCTAGCTAGCTACCTTGTTTGTTTGTTTGTTTGTTTGTTTGTTTGTTTGTTTGCTAGCTAGCTTGTTTGCTTGCTTCCTTGCTTGCTTGCTTGCTAGCTAGCTAGCTAGCTAGCTAGTTTGTTTGTTTGTTTGTTTGTTTGTTTGCTAGTTAGCTTGTTATTTTGTTTGTTTGCTAGCTAGCTACCTTGTTTGTTTGTTTGTTTGTTTGTTTGTTTGTTTGCTAGCTAGCTTGTTTGCTTGCTTGCTTGCTTGCTTGCTAGCTAGCTAGTCAGTTTGTTTGTTTGATAGCTAGCTAGTTTGTCTTTTAGTTTGTTAGCTAGCTAGTTTTGTGTTTGTCTGTTAGCTAGCCCGTTCGCTTTAATTGGCAGGCAGGCAGGCAGGCAGGCAGGCAGGCAGGCAGGCAGGCAGGCAGGCACACCTATTTACATGCCGGCACACCTACTTTCATAGAAACGTATTTGCAGCTTTTTAGTCATCCACCTGTCTACTGTTGGGCATGTAGACGCTTGCCCAGGGTTCCGGCGGGCTACTCGGTGGCGGGGCTGGTTCAACGTATCTGAAAAAGCGGGTCCAGTAAGAGAGGGCGCAACGTTATGATGAGGACGACAACGAGAAACAAGAAGAAGAAGAAGAAGAAGAAGAAGAAGAAGAAGAAGAAGAAGAAGAAGAAGAAGAAGAAGAAGAAGAAGAAGAAGAGGAGGAGGAGGAGGAGGAGGAGGAGGAGGAGGAGGAGGAGGAGGAAGAAGAAGAAGAAGAAGAAGAAGAAGAAGAAGAAGAAGAAGAAGAAGAAGAAGAAGGAGGAGGAGGAGGAGGAGGAGGAGGAGGAGGAGGAGGAGGAGGAGGAGGAGGAGGGAGAGGGAGAGGGAGATTCCCACTTCCTCAGCCTTTCCCTTTCAAAGGTCGCTCTGAGCCTGTCCCTCACCCTCTAACCCTACCCTTGCTTTCTTATACACTCCTGCACAATCCAAGAGACAATAGAAGGAGTGGATCAAGAAGGGGAGGCTTCTTTCTCTCTGTCTATATATTTGCCGTCTTTCTCATTATTGCTTTCTTTCTCTTTTTCTCCTCCTTTTTTTCTTTCTTAACCTTTCTATGTCATTCTTCCTCTCTTTCTTTTCCTCTTCCCGTCCAGACGTCTCTTTTTTTTGTATATATATTTTAAAATATATTTTTCTCTCTCTCTCTCTCTCTCTCTCTCTCTCTCTCTCTCTCTCTCTCTCTCTCTCTCTCTCTCTCTCTCTATTTTAATAAATATCCTGTTACTGATTTTACAAAGAATTGACAGGGACAGGGAAATTATGGCAAAATGATGTTTCTGTAAGAACTGAAACAAACAAATTGGAGCTTCCTAGTGGCAAATGAGGTGGATGGGGAGCAGTGGGCGGAGGTGTGAACCATCATTAGGCAGGAGGGAGGGAGGGAAAAGATGGGATTGAGGAAACAAACAAACTAGTGTCAAATGAGGTGGATGGGGAGCAGTGGGCGGAGGTGTGAACCATCATTAGGCAGGGGGGAGGGAGGGAGGGAGGGAGGAAACAGAAAGAAAGAAAAGAAGAAAGAAAGAAAGAAAGACAGAAAGACACCAACAAACAAAAAAAGGAACTGTCACTGAAGTAAAATGTGTGCTACTATTCTCTTAGTGAATAAGAATGTGGACCTCAAAGAGGTCCGGGGTGGGAGTTAGGTCGGGCTCGCTCAGGCAGCGGCATTAACCACCGAAGCCGTACAGGGTGCGGCCCTGGCGTTTGAGGGCGTACACCACGTCCATGGCGGTGACGGTCTTGCGCTTGGCGTGCTCAGTGTAGGTGACGGCATCCCTGATGACGTTCTCCAGGAACACCTTGAGCACACCACAGGTCTCTTCGTAGATGAGCGGAGATGCGCTTCACCGCCAAGGCGCGCCAGACGACGGATGGCCGGCAGGTGATGCCCTGGATGTTGTCCCGAAGAACCTTGCGGTGACGCTTGGCGCCTCCTTTCCGAGTCCCTTGCCTCCTTGCCGCGGCCAGTCATGGTTCAGGTGGGTAGCTCAACAGTGGAGTGGTGTTGGGCTGCCCAGCGTTCGCTCTATATGCAGAGCCAGAGGCGGCGGTGGTGGGTCTTTGGGCGATAGGCTGGCTCCTGCCGTCTACTTCCGGACGGCCCAGTGACGTTGGTGAGCCTCCACAAGGTACTATGCTCTAGCATATGCAGACAGCTCAAGAGACCCTAAATTCCTCAATAGGGCTAGATAGATGCACTGCCTGACGGGGGCAGGCAAGCGCGGGACTAGGGAGGCGGCGCACGCGCAGGACGCGGCGGACCACCGCTCCTCCCCCGGCCGCCAAAACTATAAAAACCAGAAACGGCTGGGAAGACTCAACTGTTCTGTTCGTCCGTAGCCATGGCCCGTACCAAGCAGACTGCCAGGAAATCCACCGGTGGCAAGGCGCCCCGCAAGCAGCTGGCCACCAAGGCCGCTCGCAAGTCGGCCCCGGCCACCGGAGGCGGCAAGAAGCCGCTCCGCTACGGGCCCGGGACCGTGGCCCTCCGTGAGATCCGCCGCTACCAGAAGAGCACCGAGCTCCTCATCAGGAAGCTGCCCTTCCAGCGTCTGGTGCGCGAGATCGCCCAGGATTTCAAGACCGATCTCCGCTTCCAGTCCTCTGCCGTCATGGCTCTGCAGGAAGCCTCCGAGGCCTACCTCGTCGGTCTCTTCGAGGACACCAACCTCTGCGCCATCCACGCCAAGCGTGTCACCATCATGCCAAAGGACATCCAGCTGGCCCGTCGCATTCGCGGCGAGCGTGCCTAAGCGGGCGTTGCCCGTCTGAGTACTACAATCTGCTCACACTATATCTCGGCCCTTTTCTGGGCAAAAGTCACTTTCCGGGAGAGTTTTTAGACAGACACTGGGGGGGGCTGGGGGGGAGGAGGATCACTGGCTTGTTGCCTTTCCCACATATCCTTCTGCTTCATAATCTCATATCAATTGATTGGGGGGCTTTGATTTCTCTCTTAACTTATTTCAACTGGCGGGTGCACGAGTAGGGAATATGTGGGGACTACATGCAGGCAGGAAGACAGGAATTACCAGAACAAGTAAATAAATATAAACGGAGGAGCGGAATCACTAACTACTGATGACGGCTGCTATGTAGGCATATATCGCTCATCGCGATCCTTCCAGAGGCTGGATCAAGCACCGAGGAGAGTGAAGGGGGTGCTTGTGGGGTACCGAGTACGATGCCGAGGACATCAGGAAGCTAACAGACAGCGGAGTGACTCGTCAGGCGTTGCCATGTCGTGAGAGAAGGACGACGACTACCCACGAGGAACGTGGAACTGGTCATGGACCGGGAATCGCTTCCCAAGGACTTGTCACTCGGCTGGCTCGGCAGGTACCGCGTACGGCCTTTCGTAGAGGAGCCGACGCGGTGCTTCAGCGCCAGAAGTTTGGCCACGTGGCCAGGCTCTGCCGCGGGTCGCGGCTAACCTTTCGCGCAGTGTTGCGGGCGGCCACGGCTCCATCGTGTATCGGGCCAGCAGACGGGAGCGCCAGCCAGCCTCCGCCAAGATGCTGCAACTGCGGCGGGAGCCACCCAGCGTGGTCGCGGAGGTGCGCGGAGCGGAGGCGGCGACTTCCAACCACGGAGAGGGGACGGTGCCCCAGCCGCGAGGCCACGGCCAGACGGAGATGACGGCGCCACCACGGCCCCCGCCCCCGACGGAGGAAGACTATCCTCCGCTTCCGCTCAGCAGCCACTGCGGCCAGGGAGCGCACCCTGCCAGAGAAGGAACCGCAACAAGAAGAAGAGACGACCAGCAACCACGGCGAGGGGACCCTCCCGCCCCAGTGGGCGGCGCACGCCCACAGAGACGGAGCACCTCAGCTCAGCCGGAGCGGAGACGCGTGCGTCGACCAGGACGGAGGACGCCCGCCACTCAGCCGTTCGAGGAGGATGAGCGCGCCCGGCCGTCTAGACGCTGGGTTGCTGAAGACGTTTTGGATCAGCCCAGACTCCACCAGGAAAGCGACCGTCACCTATCGCTCCGACCTTCGACCTGCACGACCTGATGGTGCGCCTGCAAGCAGTGATGGCAAGAATGCACTGCGACCTGCTACAAGCCCTGGGCGCCCATCGCACCTCGGCGACGGACGCTGTCCTGAAGAGAGCAGAGACCGACCTACTGACCTTGACGCCAGGGACGCCGAGGAAGACGCGACCGACGACGAACTCCGTGGACGAGGAGAACCCAATGCTGGAGGACCTCCGGGCCGCCCAGGCCTGAGGTTCTTACAGTGGAACATCCGAGGACTCCGCGCCAACAAGACTCTGCTCCAGGCCGCTCTCCTCGAGGATGGCGGTGTTTGCCTCCTACAGGAAACGCTGGTTAGGGGATTGCCACCTCCGCTTTCCCGGATACACGGCTCACCATCTCCCGATCAGGGACGAGACTGGGGTGAGGTTGCCTGATCTTGGTCAGCAACTCCATCCCCATAGGGTGGTCGAACGCCCCAGACTGCGGCGAGGGTGTCGAGACAAGCCGTCACCCTCCTCCTTAACGGGACGGAGGTCATAGTCTACAATGTATACAGCAAGCCGAGACGTGAGCTTGACCTCACTGAGCTCCTCACTTGCCGGAGAGGCCAGCGTCCTTGTTGAGGCGATTTCAACGCCCACCACGAGGTGCTGGGTTCCAGGAGCAACGCCAACGCTGCAGGGCAGCATCTGGCAACGCTGCTCCAGGATCTTGAGGGCGCCGTGCTGCTAAACACAGGTGAGCCGACACGTCCAGGGCAACGCCCTGGACCTCACGTTGCTTCTTCCGCGTTGGCCGACGGAGCAGACTGGCGACTACCCGACCTTGACGAGCGACCATTTTGCGATTCTGACGACGCTCGATGTCCCCTCCCGCCGAGGGAGGCCGGGCCGAGCAGGTGGCGGCCGATGGCCAACTGGGCCACCTTTCGTAGAGAGGTGGCTAAGTGGTGGCTTCACTACAGCCAGCCTGATGACATAGACCGCTTCGACCGAGACCTTGCTGCAGCTTTGACCGACGCCGCCGACAGAGCCATCCCGAAGGCAGTTGGTCGTAGACCGCCTACCAAGAACGGATGGTTCCGCAGCCCCCGAGTCAAGGAGATGAACCATCGAGTCAACACCATCCGCAAGCGCTTTCGCAGGGACCGCACGCAGGAGAATCTACAGCTACTTCGCGAAGCAGTGGACCACGCCCGACAGGTTGCCAGGGAGGGAGACCAAGTGGCTGAGATGGTGTGAGCTTCGGCTCGCGCACCAGCCTCGGAACGCTCTGGTCATGCCTCCGGCGGGCAACGGGAGGGAGACCTCCCAGGCCTGCCGCACATCCCACCCCGAAGGAAGAAGCCAACAGGCTCATCCGTTCGTACGCGGACCGCGCATCCGCAGGCAACCTCCCCCAAGAAGTGCAACGAAAGCAGCAGGAGCTACTACAAGGCAGGCTGGCCCGCATCCGGCGTGCGGAGGCCCGGCCTGCAGTCACCGACCCACTCTTTACGAGAGAAGAACTGAAGAGAGCAGAGAAGAAGCAAAGACACCGCGCCCGGCGAGGATGGTATTACCTACTCCATGTTACGCAACATGGGGTCGGCTGGTGAGAGCCCTTCTGGCCTCATCAACGCCTCCTGGGAGGCGGGTCGCCTTCCAGTCCGTTGGAAGCGGCACTCGTCCACCCGGTGCCGAAACCAAGGACCCAGGCAAGACACGGCCCATCTCTCTCATCAGCTGTGCTGCCAAGACAGCTGAGAGAATGGTACTGACTCGCCTACAGTGGCAAATGGGCCCGCCCCATCACAACGTGTACGGGTTCACAGAGGGGAAGAGTGCTGCTGACAGCATGGCCTCCCTTCTGTCCACGATCAACAACCAGCCGGCTGTTGTGGTCTTCCTCGACCTAGAGAAGGCCTTCGAGCTGGCCTCGCCCACTGCCATTGCTGATGCTCTTGCGGCAAAAGGTGTGTCAGGGCGGCTCCTCAGTTGGGCACACGACTACCTTAGCGACAGCACAGCAAAGGTAATGTTACAGGGACACGTCTCCAGCAAGCAGGGCTTCGAGAACGGCACCCGCAAGCGTCCTCAGCCCAACGCTTTTCAACGCCCTCATGGAAGCCCCTTGCGGGCTTCCGCTTTGAATAAGACGCAACGTCCTACTCAGCTACGCCGACGACCTCGCGTTAGTCGCCGTAGGTAGAGGCAACAGGCTCTCATGGGCACAGAAGGCCCTCGACTCAGTCACCGCTGCCTGCAGAGACCTAGGTCTCTCGGTTTCAGCCGGGAAGTCGAGGGCGATGTCGATCCTCGGCCCGACGCCTGAGCAGAGCCTGAGGATACAGGGTGTACGACTCGAGTGGTGCACAGCGTACCAGTACCTTGGGTGTGGATCGACCACAGGCTCACCTTCTCGAAGGAGGCTGAGTACCTGAAGAGTAGGATGAAGTGCCGGCTCACCGTGATGCGGAGGATGACGACCACGAGAGCAGGGCGACGCACCGAGTCCGTAGACTGTATTACGTACAGGCCCTCCGTACCCTCGCGTACTACTCTGCGGTGGAGATTGTGGCCATATCAGATTGCGTCGAGACTTCTCTCGAGAGGTGCCAGAACGACGCGCTGCGGCATATCCTCAGGCGCCCAGGTGGACGAAGCTAGAGGCTCTGCGAGCAGAGGCTGAGCTCCCTCCCTGATGCTCCGGATCGAACAGGTGGCAGCCGCGTGGGCAGCCAAAACAGTCAGACTGTCCGACACCCTGCGAGACGGAGGTTACTAACCTCTCTAGCACAGGATGCCAGGCTTTTCACCGACAGGACGTGGGCACGAGGGATAGCGAGCGACCCGACTCTCACTCCCGGACGTGGACCTGGCAGGAAGAGGACCGGATGAGAAGGCAGAGGGCTACGTCGACCCGCCGCCATGGGCTGCGGATGTGGCTCGCTTCCACATGGAACCCCTGCCTTCAGCAAGCAGCAGTGCTCACGCGAGACCTTACTCGCCCACGCAAGAGGAACCCTTGCCCGCACATCTACGGATGGGGGAAGTGTATACTACACGGACGGATCCGTCGACCGAGAGAGAGGCAGAACAGCGGCGACCTTCGTGAGCAGCGAGGAGACTAACGGGTGGCGGACCAAAGGCCACTGCTCTACCCTTCAGACAGAGCTAGTGGCTCTCTTAACGGCGCTCCAGCACACCCTCCGCACCGACAGCAAGGACATTACAGTCTACACTGACTCGATGACAGCACTCCAGACACTTAGACGCGACACGATACGGGACAACGTCAGACAGGTGACTTTGACGCTAGACACACTGGCACGACTACGACGCGACGAGCTAGCCGTGACGTTCGCCTTGATACCCAATCATGTGGGTGTCTCGGGCAACGAGGCGTTAGATGCGGCAGCCAAGCAGGCGTTGGACCAGGACCAGCTCGTGATCGAGGTCCCAGTTAGCTTAACAGCTAAAACGCACAGCGAAGAGGACCACAGGAAGGCGCGCGCTCGCGCAGTGAAGGACGCTGAGGCAACCTCAGCGTCCCTTCATTCAGTACGCCAACGCCACCGGCTACGAGACCGTTCCCCTCCCCTCCTCCTTAGCGAGGAGGGATAGGGTAATGATCCACAGACTGCGACTCGGCTACCCGACCGTTCGCTCCCTCATAGCGGACTACGAGGGCGAGTTGTGTCTGCACTGCCTGGAGGATGCGGACGACCCCCTCGTCCACTACCTCCTGGACTGTGCGCAGACAGGCCCGCTAAGGACGATGGCGGCCAGGAGGGGTTACACCCCTTGCGGAGAGAGAAGAACAGCTGCAGCAAGGATGGTACGGTACCTGACGGACGACCTCGGGACACTCACGAGGTTCCTCAGACAGAGAGAGCCTCCACGGTAAACGACGAGACAGTATGACTTCCTTTGTTTTTTTTTTTTTTTTTTTTTTTTTTTTTTTTTTTTAGTCAGTTATTTTTATTTTTACCTATCTATTTATTTACTTATTTATTTTTATTTAGTTATTTACTTAGTTATTTAGATTTTATTTTATTATTTAGTTATTTATTTATGTATTTATTAAATTTTATTATTACTATTATTATTATTATTATTATTATTATTATAATTTTTTTTTTTTTTTTTTTTTTTTTTATTATTACTATTACTATTATTTTTATTATTATTATTATTATTATTATTATTATCATTATTATTTATTTATTTATTTTTTATTTATTTATTTATTTATTAATTTATTTATTTATTTATTTTTTATTTTATCTATTTTCTTAATTTTTATTTTATTTATTATTATTATTATTATTATTATTATTATTATTATTATTATTATTATTATTATTATTATTATTATTATTATTATTATTATTATTATTATTTATTTATTTATTTATTTTTTTTTCTTTTTTCTCTCAACACCTTCGACTATACTTGCGTGGTTCGAATGACCCACTTTAAACAAATGATCCCTTTGCTATACAAAGGACTCTTCCAACTGTCACTTACTGTTCAATCTTTCGGTCTCATGCAATCCCCTCCGTTCCGCTCACCACCTGTGGCTGGACCCCACCAAAAAGGTCTGTTTCTACTGCCTCCCACTTTACTTGCGTGGTTCGAATGACCCACTTTAAACAAATGATCCCTTTGCTGTACAAAGGTCTCTTCCTTCTGTTATCTTACTGTGCCACCTTTTACCCTCATAGAATCCCCTCCGTTCCGCTCGCCTCCCTCCGACTATCAGGGCTGGACCCCATCTAAAGGTCCCTCCGCTATACGGAGTACTTCTCAAACCATCCACTCTGCCAAATATACGTACAAACCACTGTCGCCCTCTGACTTCCTTAATTTCAATTATTCACACCTTTCAATCCTCGGGACCTGGAGTGGGGTTTTGTCGGTCGCTCATGGTACGCTGCGCGCTGGCCATTGGGGCCGTGTTGGGTGCGGCACTGGCGTTTCTGGGCGTGACGCGTCCGTGGCTTAGAGAGATCCAAGAGAGAGGCGGGCCAGCCTATGGCACATAGCCCGCGAGGGCTAACAACCCTCAAAAACCCACCACCACCACTTCCGGACGGCCCAGTGACGTTGGGTGAGCCTCCACACGGTACTAGGCTCTAGCATATGCAGACAGCTCCAAGAGACCCCTAAATTCCTCCAATAGGGCTAGATAGATGCACTGCCTGACGGGGGCGGGCAAGCGCGGGACTAGGAGGCGGCGCACGCGCAGGACGCGGCGGACCACCGCTCCTCCCCCGGCCGCCAAAACTATAAAAACCAGAAACGGCTGGGAAGACTCAACTGTTCTGTTCGTCCGTAGCCATGGC
Source organism: Eriocheir sinensis (assembly GCF_024679095.1). Lineage (NCBI taxonomy): Eukaryota > Metazoa > Arthropoda > Malacostraca > Decapoda > Varunidae > Eriocheir > Eriocheir sinensis. The sequence continues at coordinate 521,093 of NW_026111531.1, forward strand.
CCGTACCAAGCAGACTGCCAGGAAATCCACCGGTGGCAAGGCGCCCCGCAAGCAGCTGGCCACCAAGGCCGCTCGCAAGTCGGCCCCGGCCACCGGAGGAGTCAAGAAGCCTCACCGCTACAGGCCCGGGACCGTGGCCCTCCGTGAGATCCGCCGCTACCAGAAGAGCACCGAGCTCCTCATCAGGAAGCTGCCCTTCCAGCGTCTGGTGCGCGAGATCGCCCAGGATTTCAAGACCGATCTCCGCTTCCAGTCCTCTGCCGTCATGGCTCTGCAGGAAGCCTCCGAGGCCTACCTCGTCGGTCTCTTCGAGGACACCAACCTCTGCGCCATCCACGCCAAGCGTGTCACCATCATGCCAAAGGACATCCAGCTGGCCCGTCGCATTCGCGGCGAGCGTGCCTAAGCGGGCATTGCCCGTCTGAGTACTACAATCTGCTCACACTATATCTAGGCCCTTTTCAGGGCCAAAGTCACTTTCCGGGAGAGAGTTTAGACAGACACTGGGGGGGGCTGGGGGGGAGGAGGATCACTGGCTTGTTGCCTTTCCCACATATCCTTCTGCTTCATAATCTCATATCAATTGATTGGGGGGCTTTGATTTCTCTCTTAACTTATTTCAACTGGCGGGTGCACGAGTAGGGAATATGTGGGGACTACATGCAGGCAGGAAGACAGGAATTACCAGAACAAGTAAATAAATATAAACGGAGGGGCGGAATCACTAACTACTGATGACGGCTGCTATGTCGGCATATATCGCTCATCGCGATCCCCTGCACCTAACCACAAACGACCGAGAGAAGCATTGGCGATTTCAAGCTTTGGTCGCGGTTTGGCGAGCACTGGCGGGACTCGGTCCGCTTATTGATGCCATGCATCCCTTGGTGGGTCAGCTCAGTGTGTGAGAGAGAGAGAGAGAGAGAGAGAGAGAGAGAGAGAGAGAGAGAGAGAGAGAGAGAGAGAGAGAGAGGGGGGGGGGGGGACAAACCGTCTTCGTTCTCTTTCGGGAAATAGTTTGTGGCTCCGATGGAGCCGGTTCTTTTCCAGTGCAAGCAAGTTGGTGGGTTGCTTATTTGGAGGAGGTGTACTTGGTGACGGCCTTGGTGCCTTCGGACACGGCGTGCTTGGCCAGCTCACCGGGCAGGAGGAGACGGACGGCCGTCTGGATCTCCCGACTGGTGATGGTGGAGCGCTTGTTGTAATGGGCCAGGCGAGAGGCCTCGGCGGCGATGCGCTCGAAGATGTCGTTCACGAAGGAGTTCATGATGGACATGGCCTTGGAGGAGACGCCGGTGTCGGGGTGGACCTGCTTGAGCACCTTGTAGATGTAGATCGAGTAGCTCTCCTTCCTCCTGCGCTTCTTCTTCTTGTCACCCTTGGCGATGGCCTTCTGGGCCTTGCCAGCCTTCTTGGCGGCCTTTCCTGATGCTTTGGGGGGCATGTCTGCTTCTTCGTTCCCAGACGGCGAGCGAATGTTGCCGGGCCAAATTCAAATTCAAATTCAAATATTTATTAGAACAGATTGGGGGAAATTACAGAGGAGGGGGGGGGGTGCACATACAAGGTTATATCCGCACCCTTCCTCCTTCCTTTAAGATTAACCCCTAAGAAGGGGAACGGGCCTTTGTCGACTACGACGGCCCGTCGCAGTCATGGCTGGGGCTATATATGTGCATACACGGCACGCCGCGCGCACGTGTGCAGGTACAGAAATACATACACACGCGCACACACACGCCAGTGTACGCACATATATATATTGTTAACACCCCTTCCCACTAAGTGGGTTGGGGCACAGGCGCACCAGGCGTCCTGTAGCTGACTTAAAAATTCATTCACGCACATACTCACACACAAACACCCACACATACATACACGCTCTAACACGCCCATATATACAGAAGAGAGAGCCTACCTGGGCGGCTCATATGCCCGCACTAGGGCAGTAAGCGCCCTGTCGTCCAGGGCCCCACCAAGGCTGGCGCTGAGAGCCCCCCGGTTTTGAAGCAGGTTGCGTCGCACCGCACTCGAGGAGGTAGTGGAGGAGCGGCTGGAGGACCTCCTCCTCGCAGTACGGGCACTCGACAGGGACAGGGTCATCGGGTGAAGGACCGACGCACATTTGTAGCCGAGACGGAGGCGGCGGATGTTGGATGCCTCCCGTCTCGGCAGATTTGGCGGTAGCTGGCGGGCGCCGGTGTTGAAGTGGCCGCCGAGTACCAAAACGCGGACGGCGAGCCCGCAGCCAGGGCCTCCTCCAGCTCCCTGACGACCCCAGTAGCAGTTCGTGCGGCCATGGCCCTCTTCACTTGGGCAAGGCTAACCACAACAGGCCGCGTGACAGCAGGCAGGAGCGTTGCCTCAGCAGCAGCGCCGTCCGCCGCCTCGTTGCCTGCCACGCCCGAGTGGCTGGGCAACCAGTTAACTTTTACAGGGCGCCCCGCTCCTCTCAACTCGGCCAGCCTCGCAAGGATGGAGGTGAGGAGAGACACGTTGTCGCGCGGGGGGTCCTGTAGCAGAGAGCGGATGGCAGGGACTGAATCGCAGTGGATCAAGACAGGGCCCCGACCCCCTTCCACTGCATGATCCAGCGCCCCGCCAATGGCTGCCAGCTCAGCCTGGGTGGAGGAACAACCGTCTGGCAGACGGAAAACAGCAGTGACCCCACCGCACACAAAAGCAGCGCCGACAGCCCCCGTCTGGTGGTTGACGGAGCCGTCCGTGAAGTACACGGAGGCTCCAGTGTGCGCTGCTTCCCGCTCTCTGCCGTCAGCCTCCTGGCCAACCCCAGCGGGGTGCGGCGGGCCTTCCTTTGGGCGCGCGGCCGTATGGGGGCTGTAAAGCCCGGCGGCCCCCCCGGGGGGCGGGCAACGTCGGGGGGGGGGGGGGCGTCCACAGCCGTCACAAGGGCGTGGGGGAGTCCGCTATTGCGAATCGTGGCCGCCGCCACAGTCGCCCACGTTCTCTTGCGGAAGAGGAGAGGGTCCTGCAGGAGGGCCTGCCCGACGGAGGCACAGGCTGCTCCGCCCCATGCATCTGAGCAGCGCCGCCAGATGCCCCACTGAGAGTTGGGTGACTCTCGCGGCGACGTTGCACGCGTGCCTCCGCCCGGAGGCACACGCATTTCGTCCACATGGGGGCGCCAATGATGACGCGGAGGCGGCGTTCTGAGCTGTCTCCAGCGGCCTGCGCCGCCGGACCCACCGTCAGCAGGCACGGCGTCCCATAATCAATACAGGACCGAACGCCCTGGATGTAGAAAGTCCGCAGGACCCTGTCCCCAGACCCACCCGCTGTTCTGGCAAGGGCCCTCATCACATTAGTGCGCCGCCGCACCTCGTCCCGCACACGGGCGATGTGCGGCCAAAGGACAGGCTGGAGTCAACAGTGACCCCGAGGTACTTGTAAGTGTGCACCCACGGCACGGGCGTACCCTCGAGGTCGAAGGGCTCAGGAAGGTGGCCGTGGCGGAAGGCCATGGCCTTCGTCTTAGTCCTGTTGACGACCAGCCCTAGGGCGGCGCACGTCTGAGTCAGCCGGCGGAGGAGCTGGCGGGCGCAGGCCACCTGGTTGGGGCCCCACACCACCAGGGCCACATCGTCCGCATACGATAGGACTCTTGCGGTTCCGCTCGTCGGAAGGGCCACCAACTTCTCGACGAGCAGATTGAACAGCACGGGGCTCAGGACGCCACCCTGAGGCGTGCCGTTCTCAAAAGTCTCTATCGCAGACGTATGGCCCTGAAATCGGACGGCCGCTCTCCGTCCCTCCAGATAATGGCCCACCCACGCCAGCAGGCGGCCACGGACGCCCCGTTCAGCGAGAATGGAGAGCATGGCTGGGGCTGAGGCGAGCTCAAAAGCTTTCTCGAGGTCGAGAAATACCACCACCGCCCGTCTCCCCAAGACACCAGAGAGGAGGGTGGAGATGCAGTCCCTGGTGCCCCTGCCCCGGCGGAAGGCAAAGAGGTGGTGATGGAGAGGGCCCATCGCCCACTGAAGGCGCGGAAGCAGGACTCTCTCCATACACTTGCCGAGGCAGCTTAGGAGGGAGATCGGGCGATGTTGGAGCCCGTCTCCACTCTTGGGGATGGGAACGATGGTGGCCAGCTTCCAGGAGGCCGGCAGTGCTCCGAGCTCGAAGGACCTGTTGAAGAGTCCCAGAACCTCCGCCAGCATGTCCGGGCCAGCGTTCGCCAGGAAGGAGTAGGGGATCCTGTCGACCCCGGTGGCGGTGTCCTTCCTGGGGATGGCCCGCTCCAGCTCCCAGAGCTCTATAGGCGCGTCAGTGACATGCGCCTGTAGGCAGGCCTCCCTGAAGGCGGCCACTCTCCCAGGGTTCGCCTCCCTCAGCAGGTCGCGAGTGTGGGCCGGAAGCCGGGCGGAAGCAGCACGGGAGGAGAAGGTGGCAACGAGCCGCTCCGCCTCGGCCTGGGGCTGTGGGTGTAGAGCTGGGCGCGCAACGGCACCCCCGGCGACGGCCCTCAGCTTCCGCCAGAGGACTGCAGCGGACGTACAGCCGTCAAGTCCTCGCACCACGCCAGCCAGTGCCCTCCTGCACCCGGTCGGCGGTTTCCCTGGCGCGACGAACAGCAGCGCGCAGCAAGCCTCGCGTCGCCTCCGTGTTGACTCTCCTGTTAAGCTTACGGGCCTGGTTGACTCGGTGGTTCGCTTCCCTCACCTCCTCGGTATAGTACCACCTGTCACGGTGGACCACCGCCACAGGCCGGAGGAGGGGGATCGCCTCATCAGCAGCTGCTGTGAAGGCGTCAACCAGGCGCGCGTCCGCCGCCTCGAGGTCGTCGGGCCGGATGGTGGCGGCCAGACGACGGGCGACGGCCCCGCGGAACCGAGGCCAGTCAGCCCGGCGCAGGTTCCAGCGAGGCCGCTGTGGTAACACAGGCGGCGGGACAGGGGTGCAACAACGGAGGCGAAATGGTCGCTCGCGAGGTGCGGTGGAGGGTCCACGTTGCGTCGACTGCAAGTGGCTGCGACACAAAGCTGAGGTCAGGACGCCACCAGCCATGTGCGTGGGCACCCCGGTGTTAAGGAGCGCAACCCCAGGAACGTCCTCCAAGGCCGAGGCAAGGTGGCGCCCTGCGCGGTTCCTCCCCCTACTCCCCCACCTTTCATGGTGGGCGTTGAAATCACCCCCGATGAAGGTGGGTTCGTCATTAGCCAGGGAGAGGAGTTCAGTGTAGTCGGGCTCCGCCCGCGGCCCGCTGTACACGCAGTAGAACGCGACACACGCGCTCGGCAAGGTCACCTTTGATCGCCAATACCTCCACACCGGCACCGCACAGCACGGGCGATGCATCGAGAACATCCCT
>NW_026111532.1:0-25000 GCF_024679095.1 Eriocheir sinensis
TTAATAAACGTTCGTGATAAAAACTAATAACAATAACAATAATAATAACGACGTAATTACACCCAAAGCAGAAATCGTAATCTTCGTCGCCGCCGCCGGAGCGCGTCGCGTGGCCTCCAGGGAACGGTAAATCACGCTAATCTCGCCTCATCTAGATTACTCAAGCACTCCAGCCTAACATTTGCATACATACACAATAATAAAGGTTTTCTGTACGACTCCTATGCACACACACATACGCACCCTGCCAACCTGTCTCCATGTATATTAAAAGATTTTATCAAACAAGTATACACACACTCGCAAACATACATACACACATTTACACACATTCACAATAATAAAGGTCTTCTGTATGACTCTTATGCACTCTTACACAGACATACACATACAGACCCTGCCGACTAATCTCTCCATGTGTACACTAAGACGTTAAACAAGTATATACACACACGCTAAACATACATACACATTTGACTACATACACAATAAAGGTCTTCTGCACGACTCCTATGCACACGTACACACACATTCCCTGCCAACCAGTAGTATACACAATCACACATACACAGAAACACATGTCCACACATACACATCATAGGTTTTCTGTATGACTTCTATGCACACAGACGTACACATACATACACACCCTACCAAGCAATCTCACCCTGTATACAAGACGTTAAACAACTCTATACACATACATACACACACACACACACACACACACACACACACACACACACACACACACACACACACACACACACACACACACACACACACACACACACACACACACACACACACACACAAGCGTTCATAGCGTTGGGCCCGTCCGAGGACACCGCATTCTTCCCCCAATTACAATTACCTTCCCATAACGAATAATTATTTACGCAGCTCACTCATTACCGAACGTGTTATTAACGATTTCTACCGAAGAGCTTCCAGATTACTGCTGCTGAGGGAGACGAGGAGAGGAGGAGAAGGAGAGATGGAGGGGAGAGAGGTGTGAAGAGAGGGAAGGAAGGAAGGAAGGGTCTGGTCCAAGGGAGAGAACGATTGAGACTAGAAAGAGAGAGTTGGAGAGAGGAAGAGGAAATAAAAGAAAACATGAACACAACCAATTCACATGACCACTAAATATAAACATAACAGACACATTAGCCTCAAAACACATTAGCACAAAAACCCATGAGAGGAAATTAAAATAAGGACATAAGATATATGCACAGACTCAGCCCTTCCTTATGCAACCAGACAAACAGAGACATAAGGACATAAGGATGCAGAAGAAGAAATAACAACTTAAGGATATATGCTACAGACTCAGCCCTTCCCTTATGCAACCAGATAGACAGAGATGCAACACTAGCTGAAGAAGAGAAAGCATCGATCTTTTAAGCATACTGAGTTAAGGACATAATAATTTAGGACACTACTCTTTTTCATCGACATAGGGACACAACGGTTTAGGATCATACCCCTCTTCGACATAATGACAGGACACAATTTAGAATGCTACTCTTTCCCTTTTCAATCCCTTATACAACCAGAGAAGCAGCGGATGAAGAGAAAGCGGCAATCACAACGCAATTTAACTATAAAGACATAAGGACAACGGTTTAGGATGCTACTCTTCCCATCTCCCTCCCTTGTGCAGCCAGAGAACCAGCATCAGCGGCGGGCGAGGAGCAAACATCGATCTCAACACGACCCAACACACACAAACCTGTCCTTACGCCGCCCCTGCTCACCCTTCGCGTCACGGTGGGGCGGGCGAGGTGCGGCGGGTCAGGCAACACATCTGGCGGGTAGCAAGACTGTACGCGTGTTCTCCTCGGGGCCACCACAAGTAATTTGCTCAAGAACCCGAGTGGACCATATGGCAGAGGTAAAAATGACTCGGCCTGGGAAGGAGACTAATGGAAACTACCTTCAGTGTAACGTCAGTGGAAGAAACGGTAGCCAGACAAACAGAGAGGAAGACAGACGGGCAGACGGACATGAGAACCAGGAACAGACATATTTTTTTTTATATACCAGTAATGAATCTGCTACTACAAACGTAACAGATGAAGCTTAAAGATAAATATAGACTTTGTTATATAGGTGAGTGAATAAATAGATGAATAAATGAGAGAAAGAATGAAGAAGCACAAAGAAGTAAAAAAAGAGAAAGTAAGTAGTAAATGAAAGGAAAAGTTTGTCAGATTTTCGGTTCGACTATGAAAAATAACACACACACACACACACACACACACACACACACACACACACACACACACACACTCAATCAATCACATACACAAACACACACAACTCCGCCCCCCCACACACAACTTCCCTCCCAACCCCCTTCCCCCTCTCCCCCTACACACACACAAACACACATAACGTTATTTCTCTTTCACGCTCCGGCCACAAGCGTAATGTCAACAAAAGTCTACCTGAGGGTTAAAAAAATAAAAAAATAAAAAAGTAAAATCAAAGAATAGAAAAAAGCTCAGAGAGAAAAAAAAAGATTGTAGTGAGTCCTAAAATGCGTCCATTCACGTGGTGGTGGTGGTGGTGGTGGACAGATGCCGACAATGTAATGGAGATTTTCAGTGTGTTTCCAGGTGTCCCCAATCCCTGCCTGCCCCCACCTGGCCGACTCCCGGGGCACGTGCGAGAGAGAGAGAGAGAGAGAGAGAGAGAGAGAGAGAGAGAGAGAGAGAGAGAGAGAGAGAGAGAGAGAGAGAGAGAGAGAGAGAGAGAGAGAGAGAACGTAACCTTGTGTGCGTAACCTTGAGTGCGTAACCTTGTGTGCGTAGCCTTATGTGTGTAAGTGCGTGCGTAACTCTAAGTGCGTGTGGGCAGGCGTGCAAGAGGGAGTGTGTAGACCTAAAAAAAAGTGAAAAAAAAAATAGAATGCAGCTGGAGAAGATAAATATTTGGAGGAGGAGGAAAAAGGATGAGACGGGGAAGGCATAAGAGGAGGAGGAGGAGGAGGAGGAGGAGGTAAAGAAAAGCAGGTAGGCGGAGGAGCCCCCATAAAGTACCTCACACATGACCAATCGCTGAGAGAGAGAGAGAGAGAGAGAGAGAGAGAGAGAGAGAGAGAGAGAGAGAGAGAGAGAGAGAGAGAGAGAGAGAGAGAGAGAGAGAGAGAGAGAGAGAGAGAGAGAGAGAGAGAGAGAGAGAGAGAGAGAATATATATATAGTGGGTCCTTCCTTCCTCGCTCGTCCCAAGACTGCATTGTTATTGTAATGGGTGACGCGCCTTTGTTTGGGCTAAATAGACGCGTAAGAGGCATTCCTAATACCTGGAGGAATGCACGGGGGTAAGAGTCGCCAGGCCTGAGTCGCTGCTTCGTAATAAATGACACTAACCAAGCCAGCCAGTCAGTCATTCAGTCCATTTCTCTCTACTGTCTTATTCTCCTCACTGTTCCTACTCTACAATGTCTAATATCTAGTTACCAGTCAGTCAGTCAGTCAGTCAGTTCTCACTGTTCCTACTCTACAATGTCTAATATCTAGTTACCAGTCAGTCAGTCAGTCAGTCAGTTAGTCATTCAGTCAGCCACTTTATTGCCCTTTCCTCTCTACTGTCTTATTCTCCTCACTGTTCCTACTCTACAATGTCTTATACTTAGTTACCAGTCAGTCAGTCAGTCAGTTAGTCATTCAGTCAGTCAGTCAGTCAGCTACGAAACTGCCCTCTCCTATCCACTGTCTCTTCTTATCCACTGTTTCTTCATTGTCTCCACTTTCCCCTCTTTTCCATTCTCCTCTTCTTTCCAATGTTCAAACCAGCCCGCCAGCCAGTCATCCAGTCATCCAGTCATCCTCCAGTCAGTAAGTCAGCCAGCAAACCTCTCGCCTCACCGCCCTTTTTTTCCCTTTTCCTCCTGGTACGAACACGCATTTACAAGAGGGCTGTAAAGATGAAAAAAGAATGCATGTGAGTTAATAGTGATGGAGGAGAAGGAAAAAGAGGAGGAGGAAGGCATAAAAAAACGAAATGCCAAAAAGAACAGCAACAAAAAAAAAATAATGACACTGATAACACACGATTTAGGTAAGTAGAACAAGAACAAGAAGACGAGGAGGCCGAGAACGAGGAGTGAGAGAGAGATTAGCAGGAAGTAGAGGACGAGAATAAGACAGGAATAAGAGGAAACGGAGGAAGGAAAAAATTAAGGGAACCCCAAACGAAGGACGAAGATGAAGATGGAAACGAGAACAAAAAGAGCAAAAAGGAGGAGAAGGAGGAGGAGGAGAAGGACAAAGACAAGAGAAAAAGAGGAAACGGATGGACAAAAAAAAATAAGGGAACACGAAACGAAGGACGAAGATGAAGATGGAAACGAGAACAAAAAGAGCAAAAAAGAGGAAGAAGAGGAGGAGGAGAAGGACGAAGACAAGAGAAAAATAGGAAACGGATGGAGGAGAAAAAAAAAACGAGAAAGGAAACACACAAAAAATTAAGAACGAGAACGGAAAAAAAAGAACAACGGAAAGAGGAAAAGGATGAAGAAGAGGAGCCATGAGGGAAGGTGTTTAGGATTCCTCTTCTTTCCCGTCCCTTTGTGCCTCCTAGTGTTGTACTGCGAGGCGGCGTCCCGTGCCCGACACCAGGAATGCAAGACACTTTTGTTACCCGGGTGCTCTCTGTGTCGGGCCGGGAGAGAAAGGGAGACGCCGGAGACACAAGAAAGAAAGGGTGGTGGACTGAGGAAAGGGAGTGACTGTCTGACTGACTGAGAGGGACAAAAAGAGGAGGAAAAAGAGGAAAGGAGACAATGGGCGCGGCAGGCAATTAGTCGCTTGAGGAATGCCTGGAAGCTGCCCGTAAGCCGACTTTCCAGGGTGAGAGAGCCTGGAATGGGAGAATGGGAGGCTGCAAGGGATAGCTAAAGAATGTGATGCTGAGTGAAAAGACAAAGAGAATATAGAATGTGATACGACTCATACGTGAAAACATAAAGAGACTGGCATAATAAACCCATGTCCAGAGAGAATGCATTACCGTACATTAGAAAAACATGAAATCTCAAGATGGGGGACTGAAGTGCCCTAATCCGTGTGGCATTGGTTAGCGAAAAAACAAAGGATTATAATTTTAAGCCAGGACACAACGATAATGCATAACTGAAGGACAAATACAAAAGAAAGTGAAAATATAATCAAGGAAAATGCAAATATAAAAATGAAAAACTGCAAAAAAATGATCTGGGATGTGTTAGTAAGTAAGAACAGTGAGAGAATGGAGAAAAATAATCAAGAAAACAGAATAAGTATATGGAAGCGCAAAGAAAAGTTATTAGCTACCATTTCAAGAAGTGTAATCAATGGCGGCAGTGAAGTTATCCTCAAACTATACTCAACATTAGTCTGACCTGTAAATCGTATTCTGAAAATGTCATGTGAGGAGTTAGCGAATTGGACGTCACAAATATTCATTGCCATCCCGAAGTTCGACTATGTAACCTTGAACTCCTTACTTACCTAACCTATCTACTACCTACCTACCTGTGACTACCTATGGCTACCTATCTACAACCGATCTATCTACCAGAACATTATCCTTGACCCATTCTTTACCTCTCCCTTACACTGCTACTAAATGAACTGCCTACCAATACCGAAATCTATACCTACCTACGCTCTCTTTAACAGCTCCTCCTCCCCCTCTTCCTCCTTCTCCTGTTCCTCCTCTACAACCTCCCCTCTACTGTTATTACACGTGCGTTCATTAGCAGCCGAGCTACAGCGTATGGACAAAGGTTTCTGCACAATAGGACTCACAACCCACCTACCCAACCTACCCACCCACCCACCCACATATTCATCTCCCCTTATCCACCCCGTATAAACTTCCTCCTCTACCCACTCCCACCCACCCACACACACACACACACACACACGGGGTCAGGGTCGCCTTAGCCCAGTGTCACGTCGGCAGCTGGTGGAGTCCGGAGCCGCGTGTAGGAGATAATGAGCGGTGACGTGTCGGCCGCGGGGGGTCACGCTCGCTCTCACCCTCCCTCTCTCTCACTCTCTCGCTCGCTCGCTCACTCACGCTTTCTTCCTCTCTGTCTCGCTCTCTCTCCCTCACTCACTCATTCATCGTTTCTCTGTCTCTGTGTCCCACTTTCCCTTACTCTCTCTCTCTCTCTAACTCTCTCTTTCCTCTCTTTCTCGCTCTCTTTTCTTGGTTTTCATTCCCTTCCTTACTCTCTTTTCGCTTCATCCTACTCTAGTTCTCTTCTCTCTCTCTCTCTCTCTCTCTCTCTCTCTCTCACTCTCTCTCTCTTCTTCACTTCCTCCATCACTGTTTTCATCTATATCCTAATTCAGTTTTTCTTCTCTCTATCTCTCCCTCCCTTTCTTTCTCTCCCTCCCTGCTTTGCTTTCTCTCCTCTCGCTCTCTCTATCTCCCTTCCGTAGGTTTCCATTCATTGCCTTTCTTATACTGTCTATTAGCTTCATCCTAGTTCACCTTTCTCTATACATATACATCACCCTTTTTAGGCTTTTTTCACTTCCGTATTTATTTCACTCCTTACTTAGCTTCATTCAACAGTAGTTTCCTTTTCTCATTCTGTCACTCTTTATATTACTGCTATTTCATTACGTCATCCAATCTCCCTCCCCCTTCTCCTCCTCCAGCTCCTTTGTTCATCCTTCCCTCCTTCACCCATACTTATTCTCCCTCATCCTCCACTCTCTCCCTATCATCTGCTCCCTTACGTATTATATTCTCTCCCTGTATAGCTCCCTCACTCCCCTCCTCCCTTCCTCCCCCTCCCTCTTCATCCTTTTCTCCCTATTCCATTGTTTCACCCCCTTTCACCCTCCTCCATTCATTCATTCTCTCTCTCTCTCTCTCTCTCTCTCTCTCTCTCTCTCTCTCTCTCTCTCTCTCTCTCTCTCTCTCTCTCTCTCTCTCTCTCTCTCTCATTTTACTCATATATTTTCTCTTACTCACCGTTTACTCATCATCCTTCTCTCACCCACTAACTCACTCACTCCTTCATTTCTTTCCTCACGTTCTTCCATTCATTCATTCATTCATTCATTCACTCCAGACTGACTGTTCACTCTCTTCCTCTTCCTTCTTCTTCTCTTCCTTTTGTCTTTGTTAACGTGTCTGAATATGTCTTTCCCGTCCTTCTTTATCTCCCTATAGTCTTAAAACAACAACCAGGCTCCAGCATAAGCCCAATTAGGTAACGCTACATCAACACGCACACGCACACACATACGCACACGAACACACATACACACTCACACAACACAGAAAACCGCTTCCTTCCTTCGTTCCTTGGTCTCTATCTCCCCCTCTTCCTCCTTCCCTTCCGCCTTCTTATCCTCCTTCCCCACTATACACCCCTCCATACACCCACCCCTTGCCTACCCTTCCCCTACCACCCCCAAATCATATACACACAAGTCACCATACCCTTCCCTATCCCTCCCTCCCACATGTCCCACTCCCATACACAGACTTTTTCCTCTTAAACCAAAGCGTCGTGACCCATATTTCCATAGTAATGCATCGTGTGCGGCCCCGGCGGCGACTCCCTGTTGTGTCACGCGGGTGGGTCACTGTGTTTACATCCGGTGGTAACACGGTAAAGAGGCGGCCTTGGGACACTGCGTAGCGACGACTCTGTTCAGGGACCCAGATTCTCAAACGCCTCGCCGCTTACTCACTCACTCACTCTCACTTGACGGGGCTTTCGTAGGCTTTAAGGGTGTTTCCAAGTGTAGTTTATGACCCTGGTGGTTGTTTAGTCATTCATTTGTACCATGAACATGAATTAAAGCTCTTGAAAACCCGATTGATCTCCTTTTCGGCCGTTGGAAAGAGTTGATGTGAGAGGTGGAACTGTCTGAGAATACCGACTCTGGCAGGACATTTACGCCCTTGTTTATGGGGCCGTAGACTCAGCGTGGAGATATATACATACATAAACAGCTGTCCCGTTGCTTATGCTAAGGGAGACAGGACCTAATATTGTATATGGGGTAGAGAGGATGCTAAAAGGGATTGAGTTTAAGTTGAATAGGTGTCCTGATGCTCTCTTTAAGATGAGCTGAAGTCGTGAAAGAGGAGGAAATACAGCAGTAGAGTTTGTTATAGAGTTTACCAGTGAAAGAGGTGAAAGAGATGCTGGTTAAATCCAGTATTATAAAGTTAAGAAGCAATGAAATGGATGAAAGACTGAAGATGCTTGTTAACTCTTGCATCATAAAGTAGGACAGAATTGACAGGTGAAAGAGTGAATATACTTATAGTTAACTCTTGCACTGTAAGTCTGGACAGTAATAAAAAGAGGTAAAAGAGTGAAGATGTTAGTTAACTCTTAGATTAGTCTGTTGAAAGTTAAGTTCCCCTAACATTTGGCAATAACATGAAGGATAACGGGATGGTGGTGGTGATGGTGGTGACGGTGGATATGGTGGTGTTGACACGGGAGTTAAAAAAATGAGGTAAAAAAATCTGAGGAATGATAATATTTGAAAGCGATGACGCCGGGGATTATAAAGGAGAGGAGACGGGAAGGCATAAAAAAGGAGAAGAAAAAAAGAAAAACCAAATACATGCAAAAACGCTAACGCCCCACACGTGCCGTTCCGCCCCTTCGCCCACACTCACCCACGCACCTGCCCGCCCGCCGCCCACCCTTCCCTGACCCCTGACGCCCACTGCTACCCCCACCCACCCGCCCACACGCAAATACACTCATACATCTTTCACTTCTCCAAATACTGTCCTACTTTATGATGCAAGAGTTAGCAAGCATCATAAGTCTTTCATCTCTCTCAGTGATTTCAAACTTTATAATGCAACTAGAATCTCTTTCACTGGTAAACTCTATAACAAACTCTATTCTACTGTATTCCTTATATCAGACCAGTACAGCAGCCAATCCATATCTATCCACACACTTAACTAGCCACACCACAGTCACATATAGCTATCCACCTCCACATGAGAATATTACAGCAGCAGTTCCACATCTGTCCACAGTTTACTTGCTAGCCACCCAACACCCATGCCAGCTTCCTACCTCTTCAGTTCCCTATCTATTCATGCTCCACGTATTACAATCCTATTATAAGCTACTTGACACCTTTCATATTCTCTTAATCTATTTGGTCATTTTTACATTTTTCTTTGGGTTACTTTGCTAGAACTTATTATACCTTTTATTTAATTTGTGTATACTCTCGCCCTTGCTCTCTCTCTCTCTCTCTCTCTCTCTCTCTCTCTCTCTCTCTCTCTCTCTCTCTCTCTCTCTCTCTCTTTTTTCCCCCCATAACGAGGGAGGTGTCGGGGCCTACAAGCAGACGTCTGTCCCTCGCTGCTGCACTGGGCGAGGTCCCGAACTTCATCTGTCTCTGTCCACACACACACACACACACACACACACACACACACACACACACACACACACTCCCCCCCCCCCCACACACACACACGCACAGGCACACACTATCCCTTGCCCCCCCTACAAATACTTACTTCCTCCTACACACGCACACAAGCACAAGCACACAGTCAAGCACATATATACGTAGCACATTCACACACATATGTAGTCACCAGTCACGTCTTGTCCATCCTCCTCATGACAACATTCTCCCCCTCTTTCCCCTTGCACTGTTCAACTCAACCTAACGGAATCCAATCTCATCCTGTTTTACATACCCCCAAACCAAACCCAAGCAAACCATTCTTAATACTTGGCCTAAGGAGATTCCACATATACCCTGTCTCTCTCTACTATAACCAAAATACAACCTAACTCAATCCAACCTAACCTTATATAACCCCAAGCAAACCTAACCTAACCTAACCTAACTAAACGTACCTTCACCTTACCTCACCTTACCTCACCTGGGCACACAAATGAACGTTCCTTGGTGGGTGTTCTGCCTCACCTAAGAACCGTGATGGGTGAGTCAGTGTCATGAGAGGCGTACTGTTTTTCGCCTTCCCTCTCTCTCCTTCGCTCTCTCTCCCTCGCTCCCTCCCTCTCGCTTTCTCACCTTCCCACGTCGAGGCCGGGGTAAGGGAGGGAGGGTCGGGGCGTGATGCTTTGCCCTGACCCCGCCCATGACCTTCCTTCAGCCTTATATGTGAGGTCGTGAATTCCCTACCGTCTCGACCCGACCCTCCGCCCTCGCCCCACCCTCATCACAGCTCTTACCGCCCACTACAGTCTCCTTTCCTTCCCTCTTCGCCCTCATCATACCCTCATCACCACCCTTACCGCCCACCATAGTCTTCCTAAATTCCCCTATTCCATTTTTACTCTCTCTTCGCGCCCTCATTACAGCCCATGGAAGTCTATTTTCACCCCTTAGCTGCCCTCTTCTTCTCTCATGTTAATAACTGTAAGACTATGTACACTGTAATCCACCATAACTCTACTTCTTCGCTGCTCACTCTCATAGCCTTTCCATCCCTTAACTACCTATCTCTCCTTCTTCAATGTTAGTGCCACTCTTCTCCTCTCCCCTCTTCCGTCCCTCACTACTCAATCCCTTCCACTCTCACTAACTACACTGCTTCTTCCATCCCTCTCCTTCCACCGACTACTGCTACTACTACTACTACTACTACTACTGGTACTACTACTGCTGCTGCTACCCATCCACCCTCTCAGCTTTCTCCTCCTCTCCCGCCCACGTTCCCGCCCTCTGAAGTACATTACACCCACTTCTGTACGGTACTAATGGCCTCTCTCTCTCTCACACACACACACACACACACACACACACACACACACACACGTTTTCGTAATTTCTAGCGGCGCGTATGTCTCTGGTAATTGTGTGTGTGTGTGTGTGTGTGTGTGTGTGTGAGTGTGTAGAGGTAGTAGTAGTAGTAGTAGTAGTAGTAGTAGTAGAAGTAGTAACATACCAACTATACCTTTATTTAACAGAGGAATTAAAAAACACCGCTAGGATGCTTAAGAAATACCTCTCTTCTCTCTTCTCTCTCTCTCTCTCTCTCTCTCTCTCTCTCTCTCTCTCTCTCACACACACACACACAGCGCCCTATAGGCCTAGGCACCGTGGCAGGCAGGCAGGAGGAGGAGGAGGAAGAGAAGGAGGAGGAGGTGGAGGAGGGCTTTCGGTCCCGGCAAAAAACGTCCCCCGTGGCGCCGCTATGTAACTCGGATTTAGTTCGCCTCGCCCCCGATGAATACACAACGGGGGTGATTTTTTTCCGGGTCCTTCATGATGACCGAGTTTGATTGCGCCTGAGAGGTTAATTCCAAGGAGTAATTCACCTGGGAGAGCGCCATATCTAGGGGGAGGTGAGAGGGGTCAGGGGGTGTTGAGGGTGGTGAGGGGGAGGGTGCATGACGGAGGTGTGTGGGTGGGTGGTGCGAGAGACACAGAGGGACAGGGAAGGGACAGTGGGAGGGTTTCTTTTTTTTTCCTTTCTGTGTTTTGTCTGTGGCGATGAGAAAGATGAACTGCGGGATGATGAAGGTGAGGAAATGAGGAATGTGAGGAAGGCGACAGAGATGAGTGGTGAGAGAGGGAAGGAGGGAGAGAAGGAGGGGGAGGAGGTTGAGACTGGACAAGGCTGGATCGGGGCGATGTGAGGGTGAACCGGGGTCGGGGAGGAGTGGAATAAAGCTAAATCGGGGTGCTTGGATATGGACGAAGTGACATAGGAAGAGGCGAGAAAGGCGAAACGGGGCTGAATCAAGGCGAGGTGAGGGTGGGTGGGGTTGGGGTGATGTGACACAAAGCTAGATCGGGGTGGCACAAGGCTTGGATCGGGGCGAGGTGAAAAAGGAAGGGGGCGAAGAAACTGAGACGGGGCTGGATCAACACGAGACGGGGCTGAATCATGGCAATACGGGACGAGATGGGGCTCTGGCTGCCTTGGGGGGCGCCGTGACTACCTGGGGTCACGGTTCGTCTCGGGCTGACGCGCCGTGGAGGGGGACGCAGCCGAGGATGGCGAGGGCAGCAGCGTGAGGCCTTCAGGAATTACTCTGCTTTATGCCCGGCTGCTTCACGCTCGAGGCTGCTTTGTCAGGCCGCGACACATCCACTCGACGGCCCGGGAAATATTTACGTCTTCACAAGGAGTCTGACTCAATTAATTCTCCCTGGACGTGAATTTTGGGCATTAATGTGTCTTGTGAATGTTGGATTTTTTTGTCGTGTCTTTTAGGTTGGGTTAGGTTAGGTTAGGTTGGTAATTACATTCACGGGACATTAATCTAGTATAAGAAAGACTTTATAGTGTAATGAGATGAAAGGCTAGTGACAATTGATTCCAGTCCCTATTACGTGTAAAATACATTCCATTATGCAATCTTCTCCTTGTCATCATAAAAGCGTTTCGCAAATCAGTGGCAACCGAGTGCTCAAAAACGTTCCTGTGGCTTATAAAACGTTATGCCGCTTCTCTATCATGATTTATATCGCTGGTAATCCGATTATGCAAAGATCTTGAAAAACATTGACCCTCCGTGGAATTAGAATAAAAGGGAGAGCGAGAGCGAGAAAACAACGGCATTCCTTCCAATTAGAGGGGAGCTGTGCCGAGCATCTCTCAGCCTCACACGGAAGAGGAGCCAAAACAAGTACGGAAATTACAGGCCTTCCACACGTAAATATTTAAATCGACGTGCCTGCGAGAGAGAGAAAGAGAGGAGGAGGAGGACAAGGGTCGGTGACTTCTCCTCCTCTACGTACTTGTATGTGTGTGTGTGTGTGTGTGTGTGTGTTTTGATGAGGGCAGTCACCACGCCACCTTCCATTCCTTCCGTACGGTGCCTCTGTGTGTGTGTGTGTGTGTGTGTGTGTGTGTGTGTGTGTGTGTGTGTGAATCTGTCTATCATTCTGTCATGCACGAAGGCGGTGACGGAGGGGGATGGCGGGGTGTCTGGGGGATGGGGGCCGGGAGAGCGGGGACGGAGGGGGTGCCATGGACTTAAGATGATCAATTAGAGATTAAGGGTCTGGCCCGCGCCTTCGAGATAACATCAGTGGCCTAGGGTGAGTGATTGTCTCTCTCTCTCTCTCTCTCTCTCTCTCTCTCTCTCTCTCTCTCTCTCTCTCTCTCTCTCTCTCTCTCTCCCACCCCCACCCCCACCTCCACCCTCCACCCTCCACCCCAACCCCTCCACCCCAATCCCCCCCCACACACACGTCACAGCGGGGAAGGACAACAATTAATGAACACTAATGGTTATTCATCACCTGGTGAGTCCATCTCAGGGGGAGAGAGCCGACCAGCCGACCACCCGACCTACCGACCTCCGACCAGCCTACGACCAACCGATCAAGGCCACTCACGTATCAAACTTGCGGAGTCATGAGAACCACGACTTGACCCGATTTGACAAGACCCGAACGACCAGCCGACCACCCGACCAGCCGACCAAGGCCATTCACGTATACAAAGCCTGAGGAGTGTCATAAGAGGCACGCAGAAGACCGACTTGATCCGACCCAACCAGACCCGACTCGACCGACTAAACCGACCACATTTGACCCGATCTAACCAGACCCAAACAAGGTCAACCAAAATCCAACCAAAACCCTACTCAATATGACCGACTAAGCCCAATGCGACCAAGACCCAATCCGACCAATACCGACCATGCCGACTAAGGTCAAAATTAGTGCGA
Source organism: Eriocheir sinensis (assembly GCF_024679095.1). NCBI lineage: Eukaryota > Metazoa > Arthropoda > Malacostraca > Decapoda > Varunidae > Eriocheir > Eriocheir sinensis. The sequence continues at coordinate 13,671 of NW_026111532.1, forward strand.
TTGAAACAGACTATCTTAAAACCAAACACTCCGGCCCCTCACCACCACTACCACCACCTTCCCAACACAAACCTCCTTGACCTCCACCACCACCATCACCACCAAGAATCACCCCCACCACCACCACCACCACCACCACCACCCGGGCCGCGATGGACATATGGAGATTCATCAAGCAAGCACAAAAAATACACACCAAAAAAAATAAAAGAAAGGGTCACTTTATCTGATAGCTTAAAATGAATTGCCGGCGCGAAGCTACGTGTTAGAAAAAAGGGATAAAGAAGACAAAGAAAGAAGGGGAAAAAAATGTTAAATGAAAAGGCTACGTGACTGACTGACTGATTGATTAACTTACTGGTTGACTGACTAAATGACTGAATGTGTAATTGACTGATTTACTTAATAACTTGATTGACTGGTTATCTGACTGACTAATAATTGACTGACTGACAGAATGGCGATGACTGATTGATTGCATGATGGAATGAGAAAAAAAAACAATAATACAATATAAAGAAATTGAAAAAAGACGAAAATTAAAGAAATGAGAAGAGAAGGCAAATGAAAAGAATGAAAAAGAGACATGAAAAAAAATATGGGAAATAAGAACAGAAAAAAATCTGAGAAGAGAAAAACAATTAAAAAGAAATGAAAAGAAAAGAGGAGAGGAGAAAGGAGAAAAAAAAAGAATGTAAGAAATTAGGAAAACAAAAGATATATACGATTAAAAAAAAGTTAAATAATGGAAAAAATAAAAAAGATGAAAAGAAGGACAAGATAATGAAAAAACAAAACAAAATAGAAGAGAAAACAAAATAAAACCAAAACAGACACAGAGAACACAGAGAAGACAGCGAAGGAAGAAAAAACAATTTAATCGTCTAATCACACGAGGTCGTAAGCCTCCTAGTGGGGCGAAATGGTTGCTTTCTTGCTCACCGGGAGACGGACGGCGAGGAGGCAGCGTATGGAGAGCCAGAAGCCTAAAGGGAGTTGCGTGGTCATCCGAAGGAGGCGGAGGAGGAGGCAGAGAGGGAGGAGGAGGAAGGAAGGAAGACATGGGAGTGTTTTTGAGGGGATGAGAAGAAAGGAGAAGAAAGCAAGAACAAGAATATGATAATGAGATGATTTATAAAAGAAGAGGAGGAAGAGGAGGAAGAGGAGAATGAGGAGGAGGAGGAGGAATGTAGACATGGGATTGATATTGAGGGGATGAGAAGAAAGGGTAAGAAGACAACAGGAACAATATGATGATAATGATGATGAAAAGAGAGAGGATCAGGAAGAGGAAGAGGAAGATAGAAGGAAATACTAGGAGCAGGAGGAAGAAGAGGAAGAGCAGGAAGAGGAGTAAGGACAGTGACCTCGCGCAAGAGTCTGCAAGAGGGTAAGAAGACAACGCGCAAGAGTCTGCAAGAGGCCAGTCAATCTTTTTTCTTCCCTTCCTATATCCTCTTCCTAATTCCTCCTCCTCCTCCTCATCCTCCTCCCATAAGTCACACACACACAAAACAGGACACTATAATTAAGGATAACTCTAATGAAAAGGAAATGAGAAATGGGAGAGAAAAGGATAGAAGAGAACAAACAACGCATCCCTTCCCTTAACAAGTCCATCTCCCTCGTGTCTGCCTCAAGGTACCACGGAACGGAAAAACAGAGAAAGTTCACCTTCACCTTGCCTCACCAAAAAGTATCCTCATCTTACTTTCTATATAACGCGGATCCGGGCGAGGCAGGGAGGGCAGAGGGAGGAACAATACGCGCTGATAACATTCAAGGAACCCACAATGCCAAGCCTGCCTTAATAAGCTACTTTAGAGGGCGGTGACCACGGCCTGCCTTCCTTCCTTCCCTGAGTTCCCTCGCACGGTACCGCTAGCTCCGGCCGCCTCGCTCTCCGCCACACCTCCAGAACACGTACTTGCCAGGGTAAAACTATTATAACTCGCCCAAACACGTCATTAAGGCCCAGGGAGTGGAGGCCTTTAAAAAAACGACTCGCTCATGGCCCCGTGTCACGACAGAACAGTGGCCTAAGCCGGGGGTTGGACCTCCTCTTGTGGGTCTTATGCCGGTGTGGCGAGACCAGAGCTGTCCTCCACCACTGGTCTCGCCACACCGGTGTAGACGTTTCAGGATACTCCCCCTAGACATGACTCCCGGAGTCTCTTGAGGCTATATAGTTTTAAAGCACTCCCCAGTCAATTGAAACTAGTTAGATAGCACTCCCCAGTCAGCTGAAATTGGTTTCATATGACTCCCCATCATGTTGAAATGGCTCACATTATTGGATTTATTGATGTTGACTCCCATACAAAAACTAATCAGTCATCACACTACAGTACATTACTGTTGTCTCCCATCCAAAAGCTAATCACTAATCATGTGCACATTACAAACGAATTACTACATTAAAATGGCTGCCTGCTTTATGTCGAGGTACACTGACTCGTTTACTACTTCTCTGCATTTCGACCTATGTATATGCCATGTGTGCATAGAACCGAACTTTGCCCACACACATACATTCACATGGAACATGTTGGCTGCTGCTAACATCTCTGTTGTTGTTCCCCACACTTTATTGTTGTTGTTCTTGTGAGCGTGTCGAGCTCTGCTGAGACTGAGTTCACAAACTCTCTGCCCTGGTCATTGATCTGTATGGCAACACATCCATGATGACAGATAATGTCCTCGTACAGGAACCGAGCCACCTCTACAGCTTCCTTCTATTTTAAAGGGCGAGCCTCAATCCACTTGGAAAAATAACAAACGGCCATCACAATGGCGACATGACCGTTGGAGGACCTGAAAAAATACAGTTGTAAGCAAGCTAAAATTAACTTACATAAAAGTATAAATAGTATAAATAACAATAGTAGTACTGCACTTATATACAAATTGTGTAAAACCAAACTCACGGTGTCAATGAACATAGGTCTATGCTAATTTGGTACATGTTTCGAGGCTTAATTGGGATACTATGCAGTTTCGGGTCCACTTTCTTGAACACAGTGCTGGCTTTTTGGCACCGTGAGCAAGTTCTGATGGTTTCAATTACATCAGATGTAACGTTGCGCCACCAATGTCTTTGCATTATGCGATCGATGACCTTATCCCTGCCAACGTGGCCTCCCAAAGCAACAGTTTCGTCGCTGTCACCAGCTCCTCGGTGACTGGCCAGCACAATGTCGAGCTGGTATTGGCGATCCTTAATCACCCGAAGGAAGCGAACTTCTGCAATCATATGTAAAAATATTAAACTATAGGCCATTACACCATTTCGCTTTTCGTTTCTACACGAATAGACTACTCACCTGTTACTCTTGGCTGGCACCGCGCGCTCCTCCTTTACCTTCCTTTCCTTTCCTTTCCTTTCCTTTGCTTTGCTTGACTTTACTTAACTTTACTCTCTTCTCTCTTTTTCTCCTCGCCTCTCCTTCCCTTACCTCTCCTGTTCAGTCTTCTCTTCTACTCCCTTTACTTCTCTTTTCTCCTTTCCTTTTTTCTCTTCTCTTCCCTTCTCGCCTTACCTCTCCTCTATTCTCCTCTCGTTTCCTCGCTTCTCCTTTTCCTCCTCCTCTCTAACATATCCTTCATCTCCTCTCCGTCTCTCCTCTTCTCCCATCCTCCTCCATTCCCGCCCCCTCGAGATGAAGCCTCAGTGGGTAGTCCTAAGCCTCCCCCGCCTGTGAATTGATGTTTTGATGACGCGGCAAATTTCGTACATAGCTTCAGTTTTTATTGTTAGCCTTGGCCCCGGCGCCCACTCACCCCCTCCCCCTCCCTGACCCCCCATGACACCCCCTCTCCTCGACCCACCCACCCACCTCTCGACACGCCCCCTTCTCCGCCAGGTAAGAAAAAACTGTCACTTTTTCTCACCCAAGCAGAACCAGGGAAGAAATGTTCAAGGACAGAGAGAAAATGTGTGATTCTGTTAAGGATTTACTGTTGGAGCTTACGTAGATCTTTCCCACATGACTTGAGATGTTTGTTGTTATCCTTCTGTGCTCCTCTTTCCTCTCCTTTCTCCAGGCGCCGAATCCAGTCTCATTTTCCTCAGAAAAGTACTCACAGTTTGCTGGGCATCAATGAGAGTCGTGCTTCGGCCCTGGAGCTGCAGATTACCACTGTTCAGCTCCGCAGATATGTCAGCCAAGTAACAAAGTCGAGCAAGCCACTCCTTATCAGCGAACTTGGTAACAAAAGGAGATCCTCTTTGTGCCTGCATAAATCTACCTCGGCTGATGCACACACAGGAACTGATTGTGTCAGTGTGAGTCACTATGAAATAGAGGCAGGCTCAGGCAGTGAGTGACGCGTACTGGACAAGTCGTGATCAGGGTTGCTGAGTGCCTGTCCTGAATCATTCCTGTCAAGATACTCTTAGCTTGCCACACACTTAGATACATATTTCTTCTTTTCTAATACTGTTTAGTAGTTTTTAATGTTTATTGTTATTCGGTTTAACTGGATTACTTAATTATAACACGCTTACTATACAACTTTGCAGACTAAGCTAACTTCAATCCTTATGCCGGGCACTGCAATGTTTTCTTGATTTCCAGAATTCTTTTTTTTTGTCACCCCTCCATTCCCTTCTTCCTCCTTTCTTTTTCCTCATCTTCCTTTTTATCATGACACACTGTAACCCTTCAGTTCAGCTCCTCCTCCAACTATTCCTCTCTCATTCCTTTCATTCCTATTTCCTTTGATTCCTTACTTCACTGATTCACGATTCTATATATCACCTCACTTCCTCCCTACCTATTCCTCCTTTCTTATTCGTTGATTCCCCTTACGGTTTAACCACACACACACACACACACACACACACACACACACACACAGTCACTCCCCTTCCTCCCTCCACCACCCTAACTCTCTACACTCCTTACTTCATCACCCAATCTCATCCACGCGGCGATAACCAACCCATCACACGGCAGAAAAATTACGAACTCCCGCACTAGACCGAGAGAGAGAGAGAGAGAGAGAGAGAGAGAGAGAGAGCATATGACGTACCCCCATCACACACACACACACACACACACACATTCCTTCCCTCTCTCACTCCTCTTTTTCTCTCTCTCTATTTCTTACTCTCGGCTCACAAATAAATAATCCATTCATAAAAGGCTCTTAAAGACGCATTAATCTCCGCCGTGATGAGAAACGCCCTTGTATGGACACACAATTATAGTTTTATTGCGCATTCCTCTCGCGCCCTCCGCCCGTATATGTTCATTTTCAATTTCCAAAAAGGGAGTACCCGGAGGAGTCCCCCTTTGACCCCACGTCTATTATATTGATTTTCCATTAGATAGAGTAATCGTAAAGTTCCCAGGTGAGAGGTGAAGGGAGGGGGAGGAAGGGGGGGAGGAAAGAAAGGAGTAGGAGGAGGGGATCAGAATAGGGAGGTTAGGAAAGGTAGGAGGAGAGGAGTAGGAGGAGGGGATCAGAATAGGGAAGTTAGGAAAGGTAGGAGGAGAGGAGTGGGGAGGAAAGGGGAGGTGGGAGGAAAGGAATAGGATGTAGGGGAAGGAGGGAAGGAGGAAAGGGGCCAGGAATAGGAGGCAGTGAGTGAAGAGGAGGAAAGAAAGGAAGGAGGAAAGGAGTGAGGGAGGGAGAAAAAGGAAGAAGGAATTGAAGGAGAGAGTAAAAGAAATGAGGGAGGGAGAGAGGAAAAGGAAGAAGGAAGAACGGAGGAAGAAAAGAATAGGAAGGAGGAGGAAGGATAGGGTTGAAAGGGGTAGGAGAGAGAGGAAGGAAGGAAGGGAGAGGAGAGAGAGGAAGGGAGAGAGAAGCAAAGGGTGTGTGACGTGGCTATGGGGTGAGGGAGGGAGGTAGGGAGGGAGAGGAGGTGTAAAGGGAGAGAGGAGGAGGCCAGCAAAGGGTGAGAAACGAAGGGAGAGGATAGGGAGAGAGAAAGACAGAGAAACAGACTGACAGAATGGAGGGAGAAGTAAAGGATTGAAATGATTGGGAGAGGAGGAAAGGAGAAAAGAATGAGGAAGGGAGAGAATGAAGAGAGGTAGGAAGGAGGAACAAGAAGAAGAGGAAGAAGAGGTGGTGTAATAGGGTGGAAGGAGGGAGGAAGGAAGGGAGAGAGAGGGAGGGAAGGGAGAGAGAAGGAAGGAGAGGGAGGGAAGGGGTTGAGTACAGACTGAGTGGGCGGAGGAAGACAAGGAAGAAGGTCCCGTGGAGGAGGAGGAGGAGGAGATGAACTCAATATGGAGGAAGGAAGACGAGGCCACGGAAGGTGAGAGGCATTCCTTAGTGGAGATGAGGAGAGGGGAGGAGGTCACTGTGGGAGATGAGTAGAGATGAGGGGAAGAAGAGTGAGGGGAGGAGGAGGAGGAGGAGAATAACAGAGTACATGATGTGAGGTGAAGCAAGGAGACCAAAATGAAGGAAGAAGAAAAATTAAGAGGAGGAGGAGGAAGAAGAGGAAGGAGAGGAGGAGGATAACAGCAGAGGCAAGGTTTAATATGAAGTTGTATTCCCTCTTGTTTGTGTGTGTGTGTGTGTGTGTGTGTGTGTGTGTGTGTGTGTGTGTGTGGCCAGCAAACTCCTGGCCTGACCTTCACAAAAACTTGCCGTGACTCGTTCGCTGTTTGCCTTCTGTCTATAATGAACGACCACACGAGATAAAAAGAAAAAAAGATGCAGAATAACAATAATCATGAAACACACACACACAAAAAAAAATATAATAAGATAAGAGAGAGAGAGAGAGAGAGAGAGAGAGAGAGAGAGAGAGAGAGAGAGAGTAGATAAATAGATAAACCTTCAATTTGTAAGATAACATAACCACATCTATATTTTCTTTCTCTCTTTTCTTCGCTGATTAAAAAAAAGTACCATAACAAAAGGTACAAACACATACCCATTCATTTCTTTAAGCAAAACAACAACATACATTCTTTTTCTTTTCACTAATACCAATATGCATAATAGATAAACAAACCCATAAACTCCAATCATCCATTCATTAAATAAAACCACCATCAGTTCTCTTCTCATCTATTCAAATCATCACATTTTTTCATCATTTCATCTCTTTAAATTAAGAAAAACACCTATGTAACGTTTTCTTTATATTCCCTAAGTAAGTAAAATAATAACAAAATACTTATACAAACACATATATACAATCTAGTAACCATACCAGAAACACACAAAACACATCTATTTAAATGAAGAAAAAACACCTATGTACCTTTTTTCTTTACATTCCCAGGTAAGAAATAATGAAAAAAAGATAAACAAACACATATAAACGAATCCAGTCATTAAACAAAGCATTAAACATTTTTTTTTTGCCCCTGATGAAGCAATACGCATAAAACAAACACGATTATCCCACGTCTACGCATTCCAGAGTCCTTGGGAGAGAGAGAGAGAGAGAGAGAGAGAGAGAGAGAGAGAGAGAGAGAGAGAGAGAGAGAGATGAAGGGAGAGGGAGGAGGGCTTAAGACAGACACCCATGCACCTGAACCTCTCTCCCTCTCTCTCTCTTCCTCTCTCCTCCTCAACCTCTTAAGTCACACTCGAGCGCTAAGGCGACACGCTGGAGTGACGAAGGCGGCCAAGAGTGTGTGGTGAGTGCGTGCCTGTCTATCCGTCTGTCTGTCTGTCTAGATGTTGTGCCTGGACCCCTAGCGGCCCTCACCCCCTCAGGCTCCTCTCTGCCAATCCCTTTTTTTCGCCTCTTTTTCCAGGATGGCCTTTGTCTGCGCCTCGCTGTTGGTCTGCTCGCCACTCACCCCACCGTGGCCTCGATCCTGCGTCTCATGGGTCACTTAATTAAACTTGCCGTGGTCGAGTTTGGAAAGCGGCGGCGGAGGTATATAAGACGTCAGGCAGCATCTTCATCATCAGCATCATCAGTTATCTTTAGTCCCTTCTGGTGTTTGAGTATTGCTTCATCCTGCTCCGGTAAAGGGTCTAATTTCATCTCTTCACCTGGTTCTTTCTTTGGTCTGTCCTGACTTCTACAGTTCTTGGCTTCAGTCACTTCCGACATCATCTTCATCCTCATTTGCCATTATTAGTCTGGTGATGGTGTACTCCTGCCTGGGTAAAGACTCTAACTTCATCTGTTCACCTGGATTCCTGCTGCTCTGACTTCTACAATTCCTGGGTTCAGAAACTTTATGCGTCATCTTCATCGTCATCAGCCATTATTATATTTTTGCCTGGTGTTTGTGTGCTATTCGATTCTTCCCCTGTAAAGACTCCAATTTCATCTATTTGGCTTTCTGTCTGTCATCACTTCCACAATTCCTGGGTTGCCACTTGCCATTCTGTTACTGAAGTTGTCGGGTTGCCATCTGGTGTCATTTCTGCGCATGATATGACCTGCCCAGTCGACTAATCATTATTCTGGGGAAGACAGATTCTAGGCTACTCTCTCATGACCTTGCCTGCCTCCAGCGAGCCCCTGATGCTGCTGCTCTTTGTTCAATTAATTAAACTTCTCGCCTCGCCACAGGTAGAGTTACGAGGGGGAGAAGGATGTACAAGACCACCAACCTAACCCGTCTTGATTTATTTGATTACGCGCCTCGCATCAGCATAAATAAAAGTAAGAGCGTGTCAGGCAAAAGATGCATAGGACGGGAACATTGAAATTCACTCTGTAACAAATGCGGAATATCAAGGTCCAGGTTATAACATTGTCTTGGGAGTGTGTTGAGCGTAATATGACCCTAAAACCTTTTAATGCCATAACAGCTACCAGACAGCCACGCGGCCAGCCAGCCAGACAGACAGACAGACAGACCACTTCAAAACAGACTCTAGACCACAGTAACTTAACAAAATTGCCTCATAACACCGCTTTGGAAGTGTATACTGTAATCACCCACACCCTCGTAACATGCTGGACTCGAGATTACTAGCATACTACATAACAGCAGGAAGTCCAGTCACCCATCCACTCACTCAGCCCCCCAACCCAACTATCCAGCCTACCAGAGAACCATACTCCATAACACCCACCCCGCCCATCCCACCCACCCACCCCTCCTCATTCACCCAGGCACCCCCCAGCTGCCTATACCCCCCGCCCCCCCCAAACCAAGAACAGACTCCGCGCCAAGATGTTATTCTCGTCGCTTGGCTGAGTTATAAATCTTCCTGGTCCGCGCCTGGCCATAAACGCTGCCGGGAGCACAACACAGGGCAGGAAGTGGCCCGGCCAAGTGTGAGGTGCAGCCTATTGTGGGCCCCCTGACCGCGTGTCCTGCCCGGCCTGCAGTCACCACATGGCCCCTGCTGCTGCTACTACTACTGCTGCTACTACTACTACTACTACTACTACTACTGCTGTTGCTGCTACTACTACTACTACTACCCCTTTTCAATACGGCCTCCATCCACAAGAGTTGCGTTGTGAGAGGTTTGTTTGCTCATGTTCTCTCACAAAACAATTCATTGTCCCCAACCTCGCCAATAACTGTGGCCGACAACCAGCTTTATATACTTTTACTACTGCTTTTACTACTACTACTACTACTACTACTACTACTACTACTACTACTACTACGACTACGACTACTACTACTACTACTACTACTGCTCGTCTTCCGTTTCCTTTTCTCCCTTCCGTCTCTATCTCTGCCTTCATCTCTTCCTCTTCCTCTTCATCCTCTTCTTCCGTCACTCACACACACACACACACACACACACACACACACACACACACACACACACCTCCCCCCCTCCCCCCCCCCCCACATCCCATCTCCTCGTACCCTCAGCAATCCTCTCTTTCTCCCACACACTCCTCGTCACATGTTACCGCGCCCTTGCCTTGCCCTCCTACCCATCCCGCCCGTCCACCCCGCAATCCGCCCACCTCCTCGCCCGCCAGCCAGCCCACCGCCAGACTCCCACATAAATATTCATGCATCGCACTTCACGCACCGCTGCCCGCGAGTCTGATAAGCAAACATTGGGTCACACACGCACGCACACACACACACATGACCCAATAAATTCCACCTAGAGAGACAGCGGAGCACCCTTATCCTGCCATTCCTGACCCCGCCTCCGTCTGACCCTCCCGCCGCCGAGGTATCCGTCAGCCCTATGTGTGTTTATATAAGGGACCGCTGCGCCGCCGTCTGCCTTTACGGGTCTGTCTGGAGTGTCGCAGCAGCATCGTTATTGTCGCTTAAAGGGCAGGTAGAGGGAGGGAGAGGGAGAGAGGGAGATTGCTTTACTCTATATTGCAATGTCGTTTTTTTGTCTCCCTCGTTCATACGCGCTCGCTCGGTGCTTTAAAGGACTGTAGAGGGAGAAAAAGAGATCGTTTGTTGTAGCTACACGTTATGCTATACCGTTTTTCTCTCCCTCGTTCATACCCGCTTGCTGTAGTTGGTTTAAAGGACTGTAGAGGGAGAAATCGTTTACAGTACTTATACTTTATTTCTTTATATTGCAATGATGATTCTCTCCTACGTTCATATCTGCTATAGAGTCGTTTAAAAGCAGGCAGAGAGAGAGGGAGAGGGAGAGAAAGATCATTTTACTCAATATTGCAATGCTGTTATTTCTCTCTGCCTAGTTTTTGCCAGTTACTCACTTAAATGCCGGTAGAGGGAGAGAGAGTGATTAATTACCATAGCTACGCCTTACCAGATATCTCCATGCCGTTTCTCTTTCCTTCTTTCATACCAATAGTTGTTTTAAATGTCGGAAGAAAGAGGGATCGCTTGTCGTACCTTACTAATGTTGCAATGCCGTTTATCTCTTTCCTTCCTTCTTTTCATACCCGCTAAACTTATGCTATTTGTTTCCCTTTGTCTCTGCGTCTTTACTCTTGGCGACTCCTAATGTTGTCCCAGTGTCGCAGCTGAACGGATCACTTGCCATAGTTATACCTAATCCATTTTACGTCCCTTTCTCTTTTGGCCTTTGCATTATAATACGCGCAAAAAAGTAATGCTGTTTTAAGGTTTTTTGTCTCTGCGATTCTGATCTTACTCCTGTCTTGTATTAGCATTGTTTTATTGCTTAGAGTTTTATTAGACCAGTATTTAGAGAATTATTAGGTGACTGGTTCATGTATTAGCTGAAAATTTTTGTCTATGCGATTCTGATCTTACTCCTGTCTTGTATTAGCATTGTTTTTTCCTTAGAATATTAGTAGACCAGTAGTTAGATAATTATTAGGTGACTGGTTTAAGTATTAGTTGAAAATTACTTGAAATAGGTAGCAAAAAAGACTCCTTGCCATATCTACATAGGTCCATTTCGCATTGGAGTCGTCTTGCCTCTCATCTAGACAGACAGACACTCACAGAAAAGAC